>NW_028127967.1:0-12590 GCF_965231255.1 Vanellus vanellus
AGGGTATGTGGGTTTGGAGGAGGGGGCTGGAGGGGCGTGGCCTCACTGGAGGGGGTGTGGCCTTGAGGGGTTATGACCCCCAGCCTGCCGTGGTGGGGGCGTGTCTTATTGTAGAGGGGGTGTGACTTGTTTCGGAGGGGGTGTGGCCTGGTGGGGGCGTGGCCTATCCCGGGGGCGTGGCTTATCACGCTTCTGCAGTCCTTGGATGTGTGTAAAGGGGGTGGGGCCTAGCTGGGCATGGCCTGTGTATGGGGTGTGGCCTAGTGGGTGTGGCCTTGAGGGGGCGTGGCCTTGAGGGGTGGGCGGGGCTTATCCACCCCGGAGGAGGGTCACTCCTACAGGGTTTGGGGTGGGGGTAGTGGTGTGTTTCAAAGGGGGTGGGGGCTTATTGGAGGGGGCGTGGCTATAGGGGGCGTGGCCAGCCCGGAGGGGCGTGGCCTCCGTAGGGGCGTGGCCTATCCATCCAGAGGGTTCCTCCAGCCACCCCTGGGGGGGGGGGGCGGTTTTCCTAGGGGGTGGGGCTTATTCGAGGGGGCGTGGCCAAACGTAGGAGGCGTGGTCAACCCATGGGAGGCGTGGCCTCCGTAGGGGCGTGGCTTATCCGCCCAGGGCTTCCTCCAGCCACCCTATAGAGTATGGGAGGGGGGGCAACTTTCTAGGGGTGGGGCTTATTCGAGGGGGCGTGGCCAACCCGGAGGGGTGTGGCCAACCCGGAGGGGGCGTGGCTTACCGGTCGAGGAGGCGGCTGCGGCGGTCGAGGTGGCGCAGGGCCTCGGGGACCGTCAATTCGGCGAAGAACCCGTACCCCAAAGCCACGAAGACTCGTTGGGGGGAGGGGCTGAGGGGGGGGGAGGGGAGTAAGGGGGAGGGGGGGGTCACTTGGGGGGCCCGGAGGGAGGGGGCGGGGGGTGGGTTTTGGGGGGGTATGGGGGTCCCGGGGGGGGGGGGTTAGGGGGGTTATGAGGTCACTTGGGGGGAGGGGGGGGGGACTTGGGGGTCCCGGGGGGGGGTTGGGGGTTTATGGAGTCCCGGGGGGGGGGTTGGGGGGAGGGATTTGGGGTCCTGGAGGGGGTTTGGGGGGGGATTTAGGGGTCCCAGGGGGGGTTGGGGGGTTATGGGGTCACTGGGGAGGGGGGGTGGGGGGAGGATTTGGGGGTCCAGGGGGGTCTGGGGGGGACTTGGGGGACCCAGGGGGGGTTGGGGATGGGGATTGGGTCCAGTGGGGGTCTGGGGGGGGATTTAGGGGTCCCGGGGGTGTCAGGGGGGTTATGGGGTCCCAGGGGGGGGACTTGGGGGTCCAGGGGGGCTCTGGGGGGGTTATGGGGTCCCGGGGGGGTGGGGGGGGATTTGGGGGTCCTGGAGGGGGTTGGGGGGGGACTTGGGGGACCCAGAGGGGGTTGGGGGGGGATTTGGGGGTCCCCGGGGGGGTTGGGGGGTTATGGGGTCACTGGGGGGGGGGGGGTGGGGGGAGGATTTGGGGGTCCAGGGGGGGTCTGGGGGGGGACTTGGGGACCCAGGGGGGTTGGGGATGGGGATTTGGGGGTCCAGTGGGGGTCTGGGGGGGGGGATTTAGGGGTCCAGGGGGTGTCAGGGGGGGTTATGGGGTCCCAGGGGGGGGACTTGGGGGTCCAGGGGGTGTCAGGGGGGTTATGGGGTCCCGGGGGGGGGGACTTGGGGGTCCCGGGGGGGTCTGGGGGGTTAAGGGGTCACTTGGGGGGGATTGGGGGTCCTGGAGGGGTTTTGGGGGGATTTGGGGGTGACGGGGGGGTCTGGGGGGTTATGGGTCCCGGGGGGGGTTGGGGGGGGGATTTGGGGTCCCGGGGGGGGGGTTTGGGGAACAGACTTGGGGGTCCCGGGGGGGTCTGGAGGGGGTTATGGGGCTCACTTGAGTGGGGGTTGAGTGGGGATTTGGGGGTTTTGGGGGGGATTGGGGGTCCCGGGGGGGGGGGGGACACGGACGACACGACTTGGGGTCCCGGGGGGACGGACGGACGGACGGGACCCACTTGGGGGGTGCCCCACTCACACTTCGGCGGTGACGAAAAAGTTACAGCCGAGATCCACCTGAGCGCGCAGTGGGGCGGCCGCCTCCTGGGGGGGCCCTCAGCACCCCCAAATTCTGCCCCACAGCCCCCCCCAACCCCCCCAACCCCCCCCACCCCCCCCACAGCACCCCATAACTCCCTCCCCACAGCCCCCCCTCCCCCTCCTTCCCTGGACCCACATATTCCCCCCTCTCCCCCCCCCCCGGGGGAATACCCCCCTCCTCCCCCCCCCCCCCCCAAATTTGCCCCCCCCCCCCGGGACCCCCCCAAGTGCCCCCCCCCCAACCCCCTAAATTTGCCCCCAGGGAACCCCAAATTTGCCCCACTGATCCCCCAAATACCCCCCCGAGCCCCTAAATTTGCCCCCCGGGACCCCCAAATACCCCCCTGACCCCTAAATTTGCCCCCAGGGACCCGCAAATCCCCCCTCCTCCCCCCAAATTTGCCCCCGTGAACCCCCAAATACCCCCCTGATACCCCAAATTTGCCCCCCGGGGACCCTTAAGTCACCCCTCCTCCCCCCAAATTTGCCCCCAGGGACCCCCAAATCCCCCCTCCTCCCCCCAAATTTGCCCCCAGGGACCCACAAATACCCCTCTGAACCCCCAAATACCCCCCTGAGCCCCAAAATTTGCCCCCAGGGGAACCCCCAAATCCCCCTCCTACCCCCAAATTTGCCCCCGGGGACCTCCAAATCCCCCTTCCTTCCCCCAAATTTGCCCCCAGGGATTCCCAAATACCCCCCTGAACCCTCAATTTGCCCCCAGGGACCCCCAAATCCCCCCTCCCCCCCCCAAATTTGCCCCCGGGAACCTCCAAATACCCCCCCTGATCCCCCAAATTTGCCCCCCCGGGACCCCCAATTTGCCCCCCGGGACCCTTAAGTCCCCCCTCCTCCCCCCAAATTTGCCCCCAGGATCCCCCTAATACCCCCTCTGAAACGCCAAATACCCACCTGAGCCCCTAAATTTGCCCCGCAGGGACCCCCAAATCCCCCCTCCTCCCCCCAATTTGCCCCCGGGGACCCCCAAATACCCCCCTGAACCCCCAAATACCCCCCTGAACCCCCAAATTTGCCCCCCGGGACCCTTAAGTCCCCCCTCCTCCCCCCAAATTTGCCCCCAGGGACCCCCAAGTCCCCCCTCCTCCCCTCAAATTTGCCCCCAGGGACCTCCAAATCCCCCTTCCTTCCCCCAAATTTGCCCCCAGTAACCCCCCTAATACCCCCCTGAAACCCCAAATACCCCCCTGAACCCCCAAATTTGCCCCGAGGGACCCCCAAATCCCCCCTCCTCCCCCCAAATTTGCCCCCCGGGACCCCCAAATTTGCCCCCCGGGACCCTTAAGTCCCCCTCCTCCCCCCAAATTGCCCCCAGGAACCCCCTAATACCCCCCCTGAACCCCCAAATACCCCCCTGAACCCTAAATTTGCCCCCCTGGGAGCCCCAAATCCCCCCTCCTGCCCCCAAATTTGCCCCCCGGGACCCCCAAATCCCCCTTCCTTCCCCCAAATTTGCCCCCAGGGACTCCCAAATACCCCCCTGAACCCTAAATTTGCCCCCAGGGACCCCCAAATCCCCCCTCCTCCCCCCAAATTTGCCCCCAGGGACCCACAAATACCCCTCTGAACCCCCAAATACCCCCCTGAGCCCCAAAATTTGCCCCCAGGGACCCCCAAATCCCCCCTCCTCCCCCAAATTGCCCCCAGGGACCCACAAATACCCCTCTGAAACCCCAAATACCCCCCTGAACCCTTAAATTTGCCCCCAGGGACCCCCAAATCCCCCCTCCTCCCCCCAAATTTGCCACCGGGGACCTCCAAATCCCCCTTCCTTCCCCCAAATTTGCCCCCAGGGATTCCCAAATACTCCCCTGAACCCCTAAATTTGCCCCCAGGGACCCCCAAATCCCCCCTCCTCCCCCCAAATTTGCCCCCGGGGACCTCCAAATACCCCCCTGATCCCCCAAATTTGCCCCCCGGGACCCCCAAATTTGCCCCCCGGGACCCTTAAATCCCCCCTCCTCCCCCCAAATTTGCCCCCAGGATCCCCCTAATACCCCCTCTGAAACCCCAAATACCCCCCTGAGCCCCTAAATTTGCCCCCCAGGGACCCCCAATATCCTCCCTCCTCCCCCCAAATTTGCCCCCGGGGACCCCCAAATACCCCCCTGAACCCCCAAATACCCCCCTGAACCCCCAAATTTGCCCCCCGGAACCCTTAAGTCCCCCCTCCTCCCCCCAAATTTGCCCCCAGGGACCCCCAAATACCCCCGTGAACCCCAAAATTTGCCCCCAGGGACCCCCTAATACCCCCTGAACCCCCAAATACCCCCCTGAACCCTAAATTTGCCCCCTGGGAGCCCCAAATCCCCCCTCCTCCCCCAAATTTGCCCCTGGGACCCCCAAATACCCCCCTGATCCCCCAAAATTTGCCCCCAGGGACCCCCAAATACCCCCCTGATCCCCCAAAATTTGCCCCCAGGGACCCCCAAATACCCCCCTGATCCCCCAAATTTGCCCCCAGGGACCCCCAAATGCCCCACTCCTCCCCCCAAATTTGCCCCCTGATCCCCCCAAATCCCCCCCCGAACCCCCAAATCCCCCCTCCTCCCCCCGTATTTTCCCCCATTCATACCTCCGCCCCCCCACCAGGCCCCGCCCCTTTGCCTCCCCAAGCCCCGCCCACCCCCCGGAGGCCCCGCCCACCTGGAGGCGGGCCAGGGCGGTGCGCAGCTGCAGCACCTGCGCCTGCTGCTGGAAGACGCCGTCCCGCTGCTCCTGCACCCGCCTGCGGGGGGGGGGCGTGGCCTCAGGGGAGGGGGCGTGGCCTCGGGGAAAGGGGCGTGGCCTCGGTGAAAGGGGCGTGGCCTCGGGGAGGGTCGTGGTCTCGGGGGGGGGGGAGGCAGGACCTCAAGGGAGGAACTGAAGGCTTCCCCAGGGGAGGGGAGGGGCTTAAGGGGGGCGTGGTTAGAAGAGGGCGTGGCCTCGGGGAGGGGCGGGGCCTCGGAGGAAATGGGGCGTGGGCTCGGGCGGGGGGGGGATGGCCTCGGGGGGGCATGGCCTCGAGGGAGCAAGTGAAGGCTTCCGGGGGGGCGTGGCTTAAGGAGGGCGTGGCTAGAAGGGGAGTGGCCTCAGGGATGGGGGCGTGGCCTCGGGGGAGGGGGCGGGGCCTCAAGGGAGGAACAGGAGGCTTCCCCAGGGGAGGTTTGGGGGAGGGGTGGGGCTTAGTGGGGGGCGTGGTTAGAAGGGGGAGTGGCCTCGGGGGAGGGGGCGTGGCCTCGAGGGAGGAACGGGAGGCTTCCCCGGGGAGGGGTGAGGGAGGGGCGGGGCTTAAGGGGGCGTGGTTAGAAGGGGAGTGGCCTCGGTGGGGGTGTGGTCTAGAGGGAGGGGGCGTGGCCTCGAGGGAGGAGGAGGGGGAGGTTTCCCTTGGGGAGGGGTGAGGCTTGATGGGGCGTGGTTATGGAAAGGGGGCGTGGTCTCGGGGAGGGGTGTGGCTTGGGGGTGGTCTCCAGGGGAGAGGGTTGGGGGGGGGGTGGAGGAGTGAGGGAGGGGCGGGGCTTAAGGGGGGTGTGGTTAGGGGAAGGGGTTTGGCTAGGTGAATGGGTGTGGCCTGGGAAGGGGGCGTGGCCAGAGGAAGAGGGCGTGGTCGGGAAAGGGGGTGGCTGTGAAAAGGGGTGTGGTCGGGGGAAAGGGGGCGTGGCCGGGAAAAATTGGGAGGGGGTGGAGCCGGAATGGCTGGGGGGTGAGGGCGTGGCTAAAGGAAAATGAGGGCGTGGCCAGAAGGGTGGGGGCGGGGCTGCGGCCGAGGTGGGCGTGGCCAGAATGCGCCGGCGGGGGGGGCGGGTCTGCAGAAGTAGGGGGCGTGGCCAGAACGCCGCGGCGCGGGGGGTGGAGGGGGCGTGGCCGCAGCGCGGAGGCGGGGCTGCAGCCGAGGGGGCGTGGCCAGAACGCGGCGGGGGGGGGGGGCGTGGCCGTAGCGCGGCGGCGGGCGCCGGGGGGGGGGGGGGGGGGGGGGCGGGTGGTGTTACAGCGCGCCGCGAGGGGGGGGGGGCGTGGCTTAGAAGGCGTGGGCGGGGTTAGAGCGCGGGGAGGGGGGCGGGGCCGGGGGCGGAGGGGGCGGGGCCCGCCCTACCGCAGGTCGCGGCGCAGTACGTCGCTGACGAAGGCCTCGTAGCGCCGCGCCTTCCCCGCCGCCGCCATGGCCGCCCGTGACGTCAGCGCGCGCCGCGCCGGAAGTGGCCCCGCGGCTCGCGTCAGCGCGCCGGAAGTGGCCCCGCGGCGCGCCTCAGCGCGCCGGAAGTAGCGCGCCGCCTTCCGGTACGGCCCTCTCCCCCCCTCCGTAAGGGCTGTGGGGCCCTCTCACGTCTCTATAGGGGTCCCCCCGGGGTCTATAGGGCCCCCCCGGTCTCTATAGGGGTTATAGGGCCCCCCCCCACACTTCTGCGTGGGGGCTCCTCTCGGGGCCTATAGGGGCTATGGGGACCTCTCACGTCTCTATAGGGGCCCTCTCGGGGTCTATAGGGACCCCTCAGGCCTCTGTAGGGGTCTCCCCGGGGCCTATAGGGGCTCCCCGGGTCTCTATAGGGGTTCCCCGGGGTCTATAGGGCCCCCAGGTCTCTATACGGGTTATAGGGCCCCCCCAGGTCTCTGTAGGGCCCCCCAGGTCTCTATAGGGGCTATAGGGCCCCCCAGTCTCTATACGGGTTATAGGGCCCCCCCAGGTCTCTGTAGGGCCCCCCAGGTCTCTATAGGGGCTATAGGCCCCCCCCAGGTCTCTATAGGGGCCCCCCAGGTCTCTATAGGGCCCCCCCAGGTCTCTATAGGGGCCCCCCAGTTCTCTATAGGGCCCCCCCCAGGTCTCTATAGGGGTTATATGGCCCCCCCAGGTCTCTATAGGGCCCCCCAGTCTCTATAGGGGCTATAGGCCCCCCCCAGGTCTCTATAGGGCCCCCCCAGGTCTCTATAGGGGCTATAGGGCCCCCCAGTCTCTATACGGGTTATAGGGCCCCCCCAGGTCTCTATAGGGCCTCCCGGTCTCTATAGGGGCTATAGGGCCCCCCCAGGTCTCTATAGGGGCCCCCCAGGTCTCTATAGGGGCCCCCCAGTTCTCTATAGGGCCCCCCCCAGGTCTCTATAGGGGTTATATGGCTCCCCCAGGTCTCTATAGGGCCCCCCAGTCTCTATAGGGGCTATAGGCCACCCCAGGTCTCTATAGGGCCCCCCAGGTCTCTGTAGGGCCCCCCGGTCTCTATAGGGGTTATACGGCCCCCCCAGGTCTCTATAGGGGCTATAGGCCCCCCAGTCTCTATACGGGTTATATGGCCCCCCCAGGTCTCTATAGGGCCCCCCCAGGTCTCTATAGGGGCCCCCCAGGTCTCTATAGGGCCCCCCGGTCTCTATAGGGGTTATAGGCCCCCCCCCAGGTCTCTATAGGGTCTCCCGACGTCTCTATAGGGGCTATAGGGCCCCCCCAGGTCTCTATAGGGCCCCCCCAGGTCTCTATAGGGGCTATAGGGCCCCCCAGTCTCTATACGGGTTATAGGGCCCCCCCAGGTCTCTATAGGGCCCCCCCAGGTCTCTATAGGGGCCCCCCAGGTCTCTATAGGGCCCCCCGGTCTCTATAGGGGTTATAGGCCCCCCCCCAGGTCTCTATAGGGTCTCCCGACGTCTCTATAGGGGCTATAGGGCCCCCCCAGGTCTCTATAGGGCCCCCCCAGGTCTCTATAGGGGCTATAGGGCCCCCCAGTCTCTATACGGGTTATAGGGCCCCCCCAGGTCTCTATAGGGCCCCCCAGGTCTCTATAGGTGCTCTCTTGGGACCTATAAGTGCCATAGGGCTCCCTCGTGTCTCTATAGGGGCCCTCCCGGGGCCTATAGGGGCCCCCATGGGGTCTATAGGGCCCCCCCCCCAGTGTCTATAGGGCCCCCCCGGGTTCTATAGGGGCTATAGGGCCCCCTCACGTCTCTATAGGGGCCCTCCCCGGGTCTATAGGGCCCTCATGGGGTCTGTAGTGCCCCCTCAGGTCTCTATAGGGCCCCCCCCCGAGGTCTATAGGGGCCATAGGGCCCCCCCCCGGGTCTATAGGGGCTCCCAAGGTTCTATAGGGGTCGTAGAGCCCCCCCTCCCCCCCCCGTGCATATAGCCCCCTCCCCACAGGCCATAGCGTCTATAGGGCCCCATCTGGGGTCTATAGGGTCCATAGCTCCCCCCCCCCCCGCGGCCCTATATGCTCCGTACCTCCCCCAGTTCTATAGGCCCCATAGGCCCCTCCCAGGCCCTATAGGCTCTATAGCCCCCCCCCCCCATCTATAGGGTCCCCCCCAATCTGTAGGGTGTCCCCCCCATCTTTAGGCCCCCCCCACCTATGGGGTGTCCCCCCTTCTATAGGGTCCCCCTGCCCATCTATAGGGTGTCCCCCCCATCTATAGGGTTTCCCCCCCATCTATAGGGTGGTCCCCCCATCTATAGGGTCCCCCCCAACTACAGGATCTCCCCATCTATAGGGTATCTCTCCACATCTATAGGGTCCCCCCCATCTATAGGGTGTCCCCCCCCCACCTATAGAGTATCTCCCCCCATCTATAGGGGTCCCCCCCCATCTATAGGGTCCTCCCCCCATCTATAGCGTCCCCCTCATCTATAGGGTCCCCCCCATCTATAGGGTTCCCCCATCTATAGGGTTTGCCCCCATCTATAGGGTCCCCCCCATCTATAGGGTCCTCCCTCCATCTATAGGGTGTCCCCCAATCTATAGGGCATCTCCCCCCATCTATAGGGTGTGTCCCCCCCATCTATAGGGGTCCCCCCCATCTATAGGGTCCTCCCCCCATCTATAGGGTCCCCCCAATCTATAGGGTATCTCCCCCATCTATAGGGTGTCCCCCCCCACATCTATAGGGGTCCTCCCCCCATCTATAGGGTCCCCCCAATCTATAGGGTCCTCCCCCCATCTATAGGGTGTCCCCCCCCCAATCTATAGAGTATCTGCCCCCATCTATAGGGTCCCCCTCATCTATAGGGTCCCCCCAATCTATAGGGTATCTCCCCCATCTATAGGGTGTCCCCCCCACATCTATAGGGGTCCTCCCCCCATCTATAGGGTCCTCCCCCCATCTATAGGGTGCCCCCTCATCTATAGGGTATCTCCCCCATCTATAGGGTGTCCCCCCCACATCTATAGGGGTCCTCCCCCCATCTATAGGGTGTCCCCCCCCATCTATAGAGTATCTCACCCCATCTATAGCCCCCCCCATCTATAGGGTCCTCCCCCCATTCATAGGGTGTCCCCCCCCACCTATAGGGTATCTCCCCCCATCTATAGGGGTCCCCCCCATCTATAGGGTCTCCCCCCATCCATAGAGTGTCCCCCCCATCTATAGGGTCCGCCCCCCACCTATAGAGTATCTCCCCCATCTATAGGGTCTCCCCCCATCTATAGGGTCTCCCCCCATCCATAGAGGGTCCCCCCCCATCTATAGGGGGTGTCGTCCCCCCGCCCCCCCCATCTATAGGGTCTCCCCCCATCTATAGGTCCCCCCTATAGGCACCGACCCATCAGCAGCAGCTCTGGGGCTTTATTGCCCCATACACACACACACGTGGGCAGGGGGCGGGGCTTAAGCGGGGGGCGGGGCTTAACACAGTGGGCGTGGCCCGAGGGGGTGTGGCCGCAGGGGGGGGCGGGGCTTACACAGGCACAGGCACGAACACACACGGAAAGTGCCCCCCCCCATAGGAGGGACCCACACTTATGGGGCACAGACACCTCAGCGCCCCACACTTGTGGGTCGCAGACGTCGGGGGACCCCCACTTATGGGTCCCAAACACCTCAGCGCCCCACACTTGTGGGTCGCAGACGTCTGGGACCCCCCACTTATGGGTCCCGAATGCCGTTGACCCCAACTTATGGGTCCCACACACTTCGGACCCCCAACTTATGGGTCCCAGACGTCTGGGTCCCCCCTACTTGTGGGGCCAGGACGCCTGCGTCCCCCCACTTATGGGTCACAGACATCTGGGTGACCCCCCCACTTGTGGGTCCCGGGCACCTCCCCGCCCCCCGCTTGTGGGTCGGGGGACGCGCGGGACCCCCCCAACTTATGGGGCGCAGAGATGGGGGGTGTCCCCCCCCCTACTTGTGGGTCGGGGACCCCCTCTCTGCCCCACACTTGGGGGTCGGCCGTCAGTCGGAGAAGAGACTGGCGAAGCTCTGCCGGAGGGAGCGGATGCTCTCGGCCCCGCCCTGCTCGGGGGCGGGGCTAAAAGGGGGAGGGGGCGTGGTCAGTGTGGGGGCGTGGCCCCACACACCCAAACCCCGCCCCCTCCCCACCACTTACCTGGAAGGGGGCGGAGCTCCGCCCGGTTTGGGGGCCAGAGGGGGTTTGGGGGAGAGGGGCGGGCCCGGGGGGCGGGGCTGGCGCGTGGGGGGCGGGGTTTGGGGGCGGGGCTGGGGGGAGTGGGGGCGGGGCTGGGGGGAAGCGGGTGGGGCTTGAGGGCGGGGCTGAGCGGTGGGTGGGGCCTGGGGGCGGGGCTGGGGCGAGGTGGGCGGGGCTTGAGGGCGGGGCTGAGCGGTGGGTGGGGCCTGAGGGCGGGGCTGGGGCGAGGTGGGCGGGGCCTGAGGGCGGGGCTGAGCGGCGGGCGGGGCCTGAGGGCGGGGCTGGGGCGAGGTGGGTGGGGCCTGAGGGCGGGGCTGAGCAGTGGGCGGGGCCTGAGGGCGGGGCTGAGCGGCAGGCGGGGCCTGAGGGCGGGGCTGCGGGGAGGTGGGCGTGGCCTGGCGGCGGGGTTGGGGGGAGGTGGGCGAGGCCTGAGGGCGTGGCCCTGGGGAGGTGGGCGGGGCTTGGGGGCGTGGCTGCGCGGCGGGCGTGGCCTGAGGGCGGGGCTGTGGGGAAGTGGGCGGGGCCTGGGGCCGGGGCTGAGCGGGGGGCGGGGCCTGAGCGGTGGGCGGGGCCTGAGGGCGGGGCTGAGCGGTGGCTGGGGCCGGCGGGCGGGGCTGCGGCCCAGAGGGGCGGGGCTGCTGCGAGGTGGGCGGGGCCGGGGGGCGGGGCTGTATCCCTGGGGAGGGGCGGGCGGGGCTTCGCGGCGAGGCGGGGCCGGGCGAGGCCACGCCCCCCGGGGGGCGGGGCTGGGCGGGGCCAGACGGCGGCGCTGCCCCTGGAAGGGGGAGGGGGGAGAGAAAGGCGTTAAGGGGGGGGCGGGGCTTAGAGGGGTGGGGTGTGAGGGGCGGGGCTTAGGGAAGGAGGGGCGTGGCCAAAGGGGGAGGGGCGCAGATGGGGGGCGGGGCCAAAATTTGGGGTTTTTTTTTCTTTATTTGGGGGGGGTGACCCGGTATTTTGGGGGGGGGGGTTGGGGGGTGCCCCACATATTTGGGGGGGGCCCATATGGGGGTGGGGGGAGGGGCGGGGGGAGGGGGGGGACAGACACACCCAACCCCCCCCCGGGGGTCCCCTATGGGGGGGGAGGGGTGGGCTGAGGGGGGGTTACCCCCCTATTTGGGGGGTGCCCCATATTTGGGGGGGGGTGGGGCCCCCCTTTTTTGGGGGTGCCCCATATTTTGGAGGGCGGGGGGAGGGGAAGGGGGGGCGTCACTCACCCTGGGGTGGGGGTCGCTGCTGCGGGGGGGTCCCCGGGCGGGGGGACCCTGATGTCACCGGCATCTGTGGGGCAGAAAAGTTGGGGGGGGCACTCAGTGGGTCCAGGGGGACTTGGGGGGCTCCTGGAGGACTTGGGGGGCTCAGGGGCTCCTGGAGGGCTTGGGGGGCTCTTGGAGGACTTGGGGGGCACCAGGAGGACTTGGGGGTCTCTTGGAGGACTTGGGGGGCTCAAGAGGGTCCAGGAGGACATGGGGATCTCCTGGAGGACTTGGGGGTCTCCTGGAGGACTTGGGGGGCTCAAGAGGGTCCTGGAGGACATGGGGGTCTCCTGGAGGACTTGGGGGGCTCCTGGAGGACTTGGGGGGCACCAGGAGTACTTGGGGGCTCAGGGGGTCCAGGAGGACTTGGGGGGTACCAGGAGGACTTGGGGGGCACCTGGAGGACTTGGGGGCTCAGGGGGTCCAGGAGGACTTGGGGGGCACCTGGAGGACTTGGGGGGCTCCTGGAGGACTTGGGGGGCTCAGAAGGGTCGGGGGGTGGGGGGTGTTACCTGTGGGCGTGGCCGGGCGGGGGAGGGGCTCCGTGGGCGGGGCAGCTCCGCCCTCATCCGCTCCAGCACCAACTCCACGATGTGGGCCCGATCCTGGGCCGCCCCCGGCCCCACAAGTGGCATCCACGAGCCCAGAACCTATGGGGGGGGGGGGGGGATAGGACCCCCAAGTGTATGGGGGGGGGGGTCCCATCCCCTATATGGGGGGGGGGTATGGGGTCTGGGGGGGGTTATGGGGTTTTGGGGGGTTATGGGGTTTGGGGGGGCCCTGGACCCACTTTTGGGGGCTTTCGGGGGGGTTATGGGGTTTGGGGGGGGATATGGGGGGGGGTTATGGGGCCTGGGGGGGGGCCTGGACCCACTTTTGGGGGGGGTTTGGGGGGGAGGTATGGGGTTTTGGGG